>NC_134707.1:72755507-72798007 GCF_043290135.1 Rhipicephalus microplus | reverse complement strand
GAAATGATGCCATGGCGGCCATCTTCACTGGGTACAATGGCCGCGTAGCCATGGATACCTCAGTTACGCGTTGTGCTGCGTAGCTTGTCTAGCAGTGAGCGGCGGCGGCTGGCGGTGGCATGTGCCCCTTCTTAGGTTCCGTATTGAGCCACGGTGGACAATATTCGTGCTCTATGTTGCGTTGTTAGTTACACAGTATTTTCTTGATAGCTATTGTTCGCCTAGCAGCGTTTACAAAGCCTTTTGCCAACAACTGGGCTTGTGTCAACAATACGTAAACGAGTGGATACCAATGTGTCGTGTGTCGGATGAAGTATTTGAAGTGTTCAGTGAAGTTGCACCTGGGCACCACGACAGAACAGAACTACGACGAACGCATTCTAGGTCAAGGATGGTTGAGCAGTGTTCCTGCCTTTGACAACGGACGAAACGTTTTTGCCGAGCAAGACGCAATGTGGACGGTGTGCGTATTTTCGTGTTCGATATGAGTACAGTGTAGGAACTTTCATGTGCTTAATAAAACACCTTTTCTGTTCGCTTGCTATGCTCTTTTCGAGCATTCTTCTTTCAGCGTTAGAGCAACCACATTCAAGTGTCCCTTCCACGATGCTCAAATTAAGTCACTGCGATGCACAATGCTTACGCCGGTGAGTTTTACGTGGCACAGGGGCACGGTGGCCAGGTGCCGCTTCAGTCGCGTGAAGGCAGCGCTGACTGAAGGCAGTGCACAACCGATCGTGTTATCTGTACAGTGCGAAAACTAGTGACGTGAAAACACTGAAACAACATTCGTCATGGTCAGTGCATCTAGCGCGCGCTCTCTTGTCCTTTCTTCGTAATCAGTGAGCTGTTGCTCGCTGTTAAGACTCGGTTGAAATGATTTCGCCATCCGCGTCGCGCTGGCACTGCGTGTTGAAAAATTACTTTAGATGCGATCGTTTCGGTTCGCCTCGACGCGTATGCAGTGCAGTGCGCGTGGTTTGCGCACCGCAGGGAGAGCGCCGCGCCTCTGCTTCCCATTCGGATGTAAACAAGAAAGGCGAATTCGCCCAGTCATTAAGGCTGACTTCTGGCTTCACCACAGCTTCCCGACGATGGACGTCAGCGCCTCTCAGTTTTTTTTCCTGCATGTTTGACGCACATTCTAGTCTATAAGTGTACTTGGTCAATTCAGGCATGAAACTTCACTGTAGCGCGAGTTGTTCTGTGTGCGTGGTGCTTTGCATTGAATGAATTATCTTGTGAGTGCTGTCGTATTGTACTTCTTGAATGCCATGGTTGCATGTTTGTGCGTTGTTTGTTCTGATTTATATGAGAATTGATTTTTGTTTTTTAATTACCTTTTGGCTCTGCTTTGTTGTTTGGACCCCAGACGGCGTTAGGTGTCGTGCCAAGAGAACTAACAATAAATTGTCCGTGCGTTCATGGTGCGGTTTAGGCACTGATCCGTCAGCCCTTTCAATCAGCCCGGCGATCACCTCCCTATTGTCACGAGGCTAGGCAACCCACAAGCTCTCGTGTAGGTTCTTGTGCATACAAACCGATGAGAAAGCCCACATCGGTAAAGAGAACACGAGACCGTTTATGCACACAAGAAAAACAACTAGATATATTTTCAATAAACTAGATAAAGAGAAAGGAATAAGAGGAAAAACAAACAAAGCACACAAATTCGAGAAGAAATTAACCTAATGACCGCGAAATGCTAAGGATGCGTAAGTTCTGCAATAGCAAAAGCGACTGTCACCGTTCGGTCGCGGCACTCTTGTAGACGGCGAGGGTTGACGCGATGGGGTGCAGACAAGGTAGATCAGAGGTCCAAGCGTTGCTCGTGGTTGAAGGTAGCTCCGGGCGCACCAAGGTGAGTGACCTCTCAGCGTTAGTCCTCCGACGCTGGGACGTAGCCCTGGAAACGGGACGAGCCTGGCCAAAGCCAGATGGTGAGAAGCCTGGCCAACGCCAAACGACGAGCGGCCTGGCCAACGCCAGACGATGAGCGGCCTGGCCAACGCCAGTCGATAGATGATGCTCGGGTGCCCGACCAGGTGGGAGCCCGCAGCAGCCTTGCCTCAGGAACTCGGCCGCCACCTCCGCGCCCTGGTAGCCTGCTTGCCTCCGTCGCGTCCCGGCCACGTCTGCCCGTTCTTCGTTCAGGCTTCTTCCAAACCAGCGTGGGGGCCTCTCATTGGTCCGAACTTCACGCGCCTCGTCTGCCCATCGTCTTCCTCACCGAATACATCGCGAAAGCGCGCGTCCACACCATCGGTCGTCGTCGTCTTCTTTCCTATGCCGGTGCACTCGCGCACATTTTAAACCGAACACTGGTTGCACTCGCGCACTTCACGAAACGCGCACTTCACTTATCACAGCTATTAAAGGGGCTAGTGACACCATATGTCACGCTCGCAGAGGGTAAGTGGCGGCGCGGAATAAAACGCGAAGAGACAAAGTGACATGAAGTCAATAGCTGTGATGTGTTTAGATAGATAGGAATGTTAAGTAGGTCGTGGCAGCCCAACAAATTAGAAAAACATAAAGAAACGTGGTTGAGTGAAGGTCCTGAAATTTTTCTCACTTCGATTCATGCTAGATAAAGTACAAGGTTCCCTGAAATGAACCAGGGGCACAATGCCAAAATTCGGGTTATTTCAGCATGCGACAAATCCCTTGTACAGGCGAACGTAGTACAATATAAAGTCTGATTAAGCCCTCTTATGCCAATTTTTTTAGCTTTTAAACATAATAAAATTTTTAATGTACAAATTCGTAAAGCGTTGAACTACATATTGTCACGTATTTGTTACGTTGACACAGACAGTGATCAGAATGTTCATGATGAAACTGTTCGCATTACCGAACTTGAAGCCGGAAAACAGAAAATCTAATTATCATGATACACACTAACACTGATAGCGACGACGAGAGCGTCGATCGTCGATCAACTGGTCATCGCTAAGACACGCCGTCTTTTCTACACCACACGTAAAACTTTCCAGCCTTATCACTGATGGGGCTCTGGAATGATCTCGAGTATTCGCGTCTATGCACAATCCCAGCCAAATGATCGACTGCGAAGGAGCTAGGGGACGTATTCTACCGCTGCGGACACTGTCTTCTGTTCCACGAACTTTCGGCGCTCACGCTGCTTTTTCAGGGCACATTCCAAACAAAATTTTGTGAGTGTGTAGAGCAAAGTTTCAGCATCTTTTCGACACCAAATTTGTCTCGGTCCTCTCCTGAAGTGACCCAGGCGAGCCTTGGGAATCCTCGAGCACACCATGGGCCAACCTAGGCCTACTCAAGCCTATATCGCGAGTGCGGACTCCTACTAACTCATCGCCGCCCGTCTCCTGGCTACCAACTGCCATGAAATACGTTGCCGACGGATAGAAACTGTCTCCAGAAGAATTATCGAATGTTTTCTCGTAGTCGCCAGGCCTTTGCGCCTAAGAGCAACGCCGTGCAGTATCTCGCCACACCGCTGCCACGGAAACTACGTCCAACAACATGTCAGCCGCCCCGCCACCGCCTTCATAATCATCGAAGCAAAGCAGTGCTTCGCTACCACAGCCTCATCATCGTGCTCCCTTGCTCGTCTTCCAGCCGACACTATCCACGTTGTTGGTTGTCCTGAAAATTCTGTCAACCTTATTAAGATTCAGCCTTGGCACTTATTTCCACCTTACTGCAAGCAGCAATCTTGCAAGTTCTCAAATTCGCATTTAAAGATAATGTGCGAAAACAACGAGTCCACAATACTTTCTCGCTCAGCGTAATTGATTCACCCCGCCGCGGTGGTCTAGTTGCTAAGGTACTCAGCTGCTCACCACTGGTCGCGGTATCAAATCCTGATTAGAGCGGTTTACTTTCAATGGAGGCGAAAACGCTGTAAGCCCGCGTGCTAAAATTGGTCACGCGTGCTCCAGGGCGCGAAGAACCACAGATAATAGAAATTCCTGGATCCCTCCACTACTGTGTCTTTCACAATTATATGGTAGTTTTGGGAGGTTAAGCGCCATATATCAATCAGCATCACTGACTCTATTCGAACCTAAACCTACCTGCGCACGGTAGGTTTAGGTATCTCTCACGGTGTCTGGCATCTCTTTCACTGTGCACCTTTGTGCTCTGCTACCGGACGACGCCCTGCAAGGCATTTAATACTATACATTTGACAACTTTATGGATGAAGCCATCGTCACTGATATGCAGGCTAGACACCCTATTCTTGATATTATGGGAGACCACCAAACCAGCGAAACGCCACATTTCTCTCGCACTCACTGAGCCAAAGGTAACGTGGGAGACTTTCCACTCTAATGTCTAGCTTCGCCTTCCTTTTTTTCATAAGGTGGAATGCCCTCGACCAGCTACCGAACCAACGTGGGCCCCAAGTCACGTCAGGATAGGTGCCACCGTTGAGGCGCGACATATCCCCCCACTCTGCGAGAACTTACCACCCGCATGGATACTTCGCTACATCATATGTTACGGGGATCACTCGACGAATAGCTCTAAATGCAATCATCGCTAAGCGCAGAGGCCACAACACTGCCCCGCCGCGGTGGTCTAGTGGCTAAGGTACTCGGCTGCTGACCCGCAGGTCGCGGGTTCAAATCCCGGCTGCGGCGCCGCCATTTCCGATGGAGGCGAAAATGTTGTAGGCCCGTGTGCTCAGATTTGGGTGCACGTTAAAGAACCGCAGGTGGTCGAAATTTCCGGAGCCCTCCACTACGGCGTCTCTCATATTGATATGGTGGTTTTGGGACGTTAAACCCCACAAATCAATCAGAGGCCACAACACTAGAAGATCCTGCCACCGGCTTATTGTTCCTCACGCCAACAATCCGCAGAGGAAGCGCAGACTCCATGAATGCAATCAAACATGGCCTTGCCGCACCATCGCGATGGCCCCTTCTTCTAGGCAAAACAACCACAGTTTTCTCTCTTCTCGCCGCGGCAGTGTCCAAAGCTGCCACTCGGCCCACTTTCTCAATGCACTCTTCTCCCGCTGACCCAGAAGAACTCCCCTCACCGCAGGTCACCGCACTACAACAGGAAAACGCCTCTCTACGAAAGAAATTCGCCCCCAAATGTTGTCTGAGGCAGAGACGGCCAAAATGAAGCCTCTGCAAGCCAAGCTGAGCACGCTTGCTCAGAAGCTCGAGGCAGTCCTCGACCGCTTATCTGCTCGTCCCTCATCCGCCCCATCCACATCAGACAAGGAAACTGAACCCGCCGACGGGTGCTTCAGCAAGCGGAAAAGGCACATCACGCTACTTAAGTCGCTTCACCTTTCTGATTAGATCGAGATCCAAGCAGCTATAAAAACGGCCAAAGCCAAATTAGAGAAATAGCTAGATAGTCACTTCGACTCAGTTCAGAAGCTACTCAAAACGCAGCACGAGGCTCGCAACTCCTTGCGCACGGACATTAGTGCCTTCTTTTGAATCCCGTCCCTTCAATCACTTCAGAAGACTGTTGATACCCCGCGTCATTTTGTGCTCGAGAGTGTCCAAGAATGATTGATATGTGGGGTTTAACGTCTCAAAACCATTATATGATTATGAGAGACGCCGTAGTGGAGGGCTGCGGAAATTTCGACCACCTGGGGTTCTTTAACGTGCACCCAAATCTTAGCACACGGGCCTACAACATTTCCGCCTCCATCGGAAATGCAGCCGCCGCAGCCGGGATTTAAACCCGCGACCTGAGGGTCAGCAGCCGAATACCTTAGCCACTAGACCACCGCGTTGGGGCGAGAGTGTCCGAGAAAATGCAGCTTTCCGCACCTGTGCTTCACACACCACCTCCGCTAACCGACCCTCACTGTCACAAGCCGCGAAACTTCTGCTATTCCTCATCATGGCTGACAAGTCTATTGTAACTATTTGAAAGTAAGAACTTCACCCCTCGGATACCCTGGCGTTCTCGTGCTCAAGGAATCTAACACGTTTGTTTCTCTGCTAGGCTATATTGTCCATGATCAAGTAGTCCGTGCCCAATTCCGTTACGTCCATCCTCACCCGGAGTACGCTCACGGTCAACCGCATCAATTTACGCTTTCTTGCAGTTCATCACGTTTTTGCAGAGCTATTACTTCGTAAACGGGATGAACCTTTGCTCTTTACACTGAATGTATACGAACTTCTTGTATTGCCGAATATTCAATTCTTCTCGTCTTACTACGTACTGTCACAGCAGAAGTTGCTAAAGTTCCTTTCCTTGTAATTGGTGACTTCAACGTCAAACAACTGAACTAAGGTTGCTAACTCTGCTTTCCTAGTAATTGGCAATTTCAACGTCAAACATCTGGACTAATGTTACGCCAAAGCCGACGGCCTGGCCACGAGGTTTAGGCAACTTGCTCTTGACCTATGCTCGCTTAGTCAGCGCGACCTTTCGCATCGGCAACAGCGTGTACTGCGAGACCACCCCGGATCTCAGCTACTGTAGTTACGTGCGTGATGCACGCTGGTTAAACACAAACCGATCCCTTGGCAGTGACCAGAATACACTCTCAATGCAAATCGCTCATCACCGTGGAAGCCACGTTCACACGCATTTCGTCATAAGGACGCGTTTCTTGTACATCATGAGAGCTCTGCCACTCTCGAATTCACCGACCTTTCGCAGTAGACTGACCAGCTACTTGTGGACCACGATGGTGTCGCGGCCTCAAACACCACTACGACAAGCCATCCGGTGACATACTACTGCTTGCTCATTTTCAGGCCGCTCATTCAAGCCTCACCAACCGCTGAAAGAAGCAACGACACAACCGTCACTATTGACACCGAACTGAGAAATCGAAACGCACACCAAGGCCTTTGGCCGCCAGCAATAGCAATAGCTGTGCTCGTGAGTTTCTAGTCAGCTGGGCTGTAAGCAGTCATGTCATCGCCTATACCGTCATATCGACCATACGCCTGCGAAGCCTGTCACTCGGCAGCGGCTGGAGTGCATTGTTCGGCGCTTGTTCCGGCGACACGTCACCAATCATGGAAGACATGGCTGCTAAGTACCTCCAACTCATGCCCTCCGATGCTCCCTCTGTCCCTTCCATGTGCTATTCTGGGTCCCTCGACGCCGAACTAGACGCCGACATCATGTAAGTATAGGTTTACGCAGCTCTACTTATTCATCACCCCAACTTCGCCCCTGGCCCGGACCAAGTCCGAATACAGCTAGTTCGCAACCATTCTGCTAATTTGGTCACCATGTTGGCTTCTTTCCTCAATGACTGGTGGCGCGCAGGCAATATCCTGAAGTCATTGAAGCATGCACAAGTGTCTTTCGCTCCGAAACCGAGCAAAAAACTCACGATCGAAAGTTTCCGGAAGACCTATTTTATTCCATGCGTCGGAAAGCTGGCAGAAACATGTCATGCTTCCTCGATTGCAAACACACACGGACGCTCACAGGCTCCTTCCTCCATCTATGCTCGGTGTCCACCCTAGCCTGTAATTGCAAGAAGTTCTCTTGCAGCTTCACTCGACCCCCTGAGCTCATGCACTGTCTCAGACAAGAAAGCGCTCTTCAGCCTCAATCTTCATAAGGCGTCTGACCAAGTCTTAGTCGGCTACCCTTATTGAACATGGAGTCATAAAACCCGGCGCTCGACTCTTCATAAATGTTCACTCCCACCTCACTACTCGCACGGCTGAACTCATCCTGGGAGATCTTCCGTTTTCTACGTTCGATCTCGGCTCTTGCTGTACACCCGAAGGCCGAGTCTTGTCAGCCTCTCTTTTTATCTTCGTCTTCCACTTGCTACCCGAAAAGCTCAACCGCATCTCTAGCCTAAAACACGCCCTGTATCTGGATAACATGACTTTTTGGGTCACTCTAGGTTTCATTGGGCATATTGAACAAAGCAGTCAACGCGCTAGCGATGTTGTGTTTAGCTATGTGCACGAGGCTGATCTGACATGCTTGGTGGCCAAAGCCCCTCTTCTCATGAAGCTTAGCTCAAGATCGTAGCATTTATGCATGACGAGTTAGTAAATCTGCATGAAACCAACTCAGACAACGAATGTTCACAAAAATCTCATTCGTTCAAAGTATTCAGCACAGCAGTTCCACAAAGACAGACGCGTTTACAATCAGCATTTTGTGAAGAAAAGTCTTCTGCAGAAGCGTCTAGTGTTCACAAATCGCAAGATCCAAGCAAAGGAGAAGGCTCAGATGCATCGAACATCGCACGCTGCCAAGCGCAAGAGCTCTTCGTAGTGAACAGGGCAGAACAAGCCTCTGAAGAGATTTCTATCAACTCTGAAGCATTATCTTCGCTGGCCGAACACAATGACAACAGCCCACAGACAACCAGCTGCCGACTGGACACTACATCAAGTTGTCAAGAAAACTGGCATGATGTTCAAGAAGCGCTCCCACCTCAGCACGTTCTGATGAAACAGTGGCAACGCCAGCAAAAGCAAGTCAAAGAATTTAAGACACTACGACGAATACAACAAAAGGACGACGACGCAAAACGAGCCTCTCAAAGCAAACTCAAGACGTGAGGCATCTACGCATAAGGTATCGGCGCCACGAACGCCTTTGGCACAAGAGATCAAGACTGTGCCTACGATTACAGCTCCGAAACCACAGAAAGCGACAAAAGAGACGAGGAGGCACCATCTGTAAAACACAGAGGCCAAGACACCACTCTGATTCCATCAGCCGCGACCATCGCACACACAAACTGGAAGCACACCATTTGTTCCCGCCACGACACACAATTTGATGGCTTCGACTATCGAACTTCAAATGCTACAGGGACTCTAAACCTTGTCCGTTCCTCACAAAAACTCAACCAGTGTCATCACCACAGCAGATCTCCAGGGTGCGGTTATGCCATCCACGACGCAAAATCTATCCTCGTTCAACAGTTTTCGCTTAGATATGGCCGGACTGCTTCCCCCTGCTTTGGATTTGATATTCGAGTTAAAGAACTCTTTTCTGAAATTAAACTACGGCGCTTTTTGATATTTCTCGCTTTAACACTCTGCGTTTTAGTTTTGTGGATTGTCTGACAAGACTTCTCCCGGGAGGGAGAGGGAACCCTGTGGCGTAAGGAAGCAGTGACTAATGGTAGAGACAGATGAAGAGGAAGTGAGGATAGCATAAACATGTCATATGAGCCACGCCAAGTCTCCCAGTGATCGTAGCGTCACATACATACATACATACATACATACATACATACATACATACATACATACATACATACATACATACATACATACATACATACATACATACATACATACATACATACATACATACATACATACATACATACATATCCCCGCTGGCGCGTTTGCCCACACAGTCATTTGTGTGCGGCAACACCACAGACCCGAGCCAATGGGGGAGAGTTAGAACTCCTCTCACGCATCACCGTGCGTCGCTTAGACGTGTCCGGAGAAAAGTGGATCCTGGTGGTTGAGTCAATGCCGGGTGATTGAACCTTTAAGGGTCCCCATCAGAGGCAACAGAGACCTTTGGCCCCAACCATCACGTTAACAGCACGCCTAGGCTGACCCACCCAAGGGAAATCCACGGTCGCCTTTTCCTATCTCTCTCCCCTACAGCTTCGTCTTTAACTCTCACTCTTTCATCTTTCCTGTCTACTTCTCCTGTCTGTTTACTTCCGACTTTTCGTGACGGCAACGGGTTAACCTTGTGTATGTGCTCTGCCTTGGGCACAATATATTTTGTAATAACGGCTGTGTACAGCTGACGTTCACATGTCTCATAATAATTTAGGGCCTAGCACGTCTCCGTCTTGGGCTGCACGCTGGGTGACTGGCTTGGCGGCAGAATTTACACCCATTTTCTGGCTTTTACTTCTCTTCCTTCACTGCACAATCACTCTGTCTTGAAAGTTGAAAGTTGAAAGTTGAAATTTATTTCACCACAACGATACACCGTGATTTACACAAACAAGAAACAATTGTGGCATGGAAAGTAGGAAAATAGCTGCGCTATAGCAGCTTGACTAGCCCCACCTCCCATTTGTACAAGGCAACAGAAACAATGGCACACCAAGCTCCATACGGTGCTCACGTATGATTGAAAGAAAAAAGAAAAGAAAATAACATTCTAGTGGTTGTTTATGAAGTACAGAATAGATGCACACTTGGGTGTTTACAAACAAACAAGTTTTGGGAAAAAAGGCAACCAATATAAGACGCTATAACAGAAAGGGGTACACTTAAAATTTCATGCATTTACAAGTACTGGGTGTAATTTTTCTGGGTTTATAGTTCCTAATACAAACAGGTTTAATATATCACTACTTGAAAGCAGACGCAATTGCTGTTCTGTGAGCTTGAACTTATTTAGTATATGGGGAACAGAGTGCTTTAGCATTTGGAGTCCGTAATTTGTTGGCGGTCGGGGGATGTGCCAGTGTTCAGAACTCCGCATCGGACGCAACAAAATTTTCGGCTGTAAATGTGCTAAGCCTCTCAGGTTTGCGCAATTCTTTCAAATTTCAGACCTCAAAGACAACAACAAGTTATGTTCATATGCCACACAAAATTTTAAAACTTTAAACTTGACAAATAAATGGGATGTGTGTTCTCTGTAACCTATATTTGCAACAGCCCGCAAAGGGCTTTTTTGAAGTGTATACAACTTTTGTCTTGATGTTTCAGTTTCAGAAGCCCATACCAACTGACAATAGCGTAGATGAGAACAAAAAAGCGTATTAAAGATAAGAAGTTTCTGGGGGAGCGGTAGAAACGACTGACACCTTCTCAGCACGCCAAGGGATTTTCTTAGCTTAATACACAATTGTTCAGTGTGAGAATTCCAGAACATATGTTGATGAAAGATGACGCCCAAAGTTTTGACAGTCCCTGAAAGTTCGATATTGAAATTATTTAGCATCAGTTTTTGTGTGTACGTACATGTTATTCCTTTCGCACGGAAAAGAACGGCCTTGGTTTTAGAGCTGTTGATCTGTAACGAATTTTGGCAGGACCATTTTGAAAAATTCACTAACGTTTTATTAGCTGCTTTTATCAAATCGTCTATATTTGTTCCCGTAAAGAATAAGCTTGTATCATCTGCATAAATAATGTACGTTATTGGGTGATCCACATTTACAATATCATTGATATAAAGGTTAAACAGAAGACGTCCTAATATGCTTCCCTGTGGTACACCGCGTTTGATTTTTTTGGGCATAGATGTTTGCCTATTTATAGACACACACTGGTACCGATCACTAAGGTAGCTTCCTATTAAATCGAGCGCGATGCCTCTAATCCCGTAATAAAACAATTTTTCTAACAAGGTTTGGTGATCAATTCTGTCTAACGCTTTCGTAAAGTCTATGAATACGCCTAATGTTAGCTTTCTTGCTTCAATGTTGCCCAGTATCAACTCTTTTTGATGCAACAGCGCTGTCTCCGTCGATACGCCAGACCTGAACCCATATTGTGCTGTTGTAATCCCAGAATGCGAGTCCAAAAATTTATACAATCTAGTGAAAATGATTTTTTCTAGAGCCTTTGAAAATATAGGTAATACCGATATTGGCCGGTAATTACTCATTTCATTTTTGTCACCACCTTTAAAAAGCACTGCAACTTTGGCATTTTTCATCCGCTTAGGGAACATACCTGTGCTTAAAACAATATTATAATTATGCGTCAGGCAGGGTGATAATGAATCAATAACAAAGATAACCGGTTCCATTTTTATGCCGTCAATGTCCTCACTTTTGCTTTTTTTTAAGTTTCATGAAAACGTTGTTTACCTCAGTTTGCTCCGTAGGTTCAATAAATATTGAGGGGGCTATAGGTGTTGGCATGTAACTTAATGCATTTCCGTCGTAAGTACTTTCTGACAAAGAAGTAAAGTACCCATTGAATTTATTGGCTAATGCTGTTCCTTTAAATATATGATTATCAATTGTAATTTCGTCGACACCAGGCGTCCTATTACTTGAAGATATGATTGTGTTTAGTTTTTTCCACATTTGCTTGACATCTACGATACCGTTAAATATAGTATGGTAATAGTCGCGTTTGGCTTGTCTTAAAGTTTTTGAAAGACTGTTTCTGTAGGCCCTAAACGCTTTCAGTGCATTCAAATCGCGATTTTTCAAGAACACCTGGTACAGTCTGTTTTTCGTACGTATCATTTTCAATATACTTAACGTTACCCAAGGCTTACGTGCGCGTTTTGGCTTAGTTATTTCTTTGTACGGAAAGTGTTTTTATATACCGAAGAAAAAATTTCTATGAAATGGTCATATGCGGTATCAGCCGTAGAGCACGCAAAAACTGCGTTCCAGATTGTTCTGGCGAGTTCATCTCGGAACTGCGACAGTGTAACCGCGTTGATGTCTTGATATATTATATTTACAGTGAATTCTTTTGCCGTATTGTACGTATCAGGTACTAAATAGATAGGCAAGTGGTCGCTAAGTGTCACATTAATGGTACCAGAGAATAGGTCATTAATTGCTAGGTTAGTAATAAAAAGGTCGATAAGAGTTTCACTAGTTGCAGTGATACGTGTGGGGGTGGTTATTACATTAAAAGAAAAATGGGAATCGAGAATCGCAGATAATTCGCCCTGTTTAGGAGTTTTTGTCAGCATATCTATGTTTAGGTCACCTCCTAAAATTAAAGAGTATTGGTTTATGTTTACAAACGAAAAAATAGCCTCTAGAAACGTGAAAAATTCGCTCAAGTTACCATCAGGTGGCCTATACACGACAGCAAATACAAAATTGTTGCATTTTATACAAATTATCTCAATGTCCGTTGTGGACCAAGAAAAGTCATCGAGGAGGTCATAGGTAAATCCCAGTTTTGTGAACATGCATACGCCGCCTCCCCTTTTCAATTTCCTATTCAAAGAAACGGCACTGTAGCCGTCTAAATGTATGGTATCAAGATCAGAGTACCACGTCTCAGTCAGCATAATAACCGAAAAGGAAAACCCGAACTCGTTTATTAAAATGCAAAAGTCATATTTTTAGCGTAACGACTGCATGTTCATATGTAAAAATGTTAATGGTGATTTACACTTTTCAACAATATCCGACTTGAGTGTGGTTGGACTAATACAAGATAAAGTCATTGCTGATTATTATGGGTCAACATAGAAGTGCTGTCAGTTTGCAGACAAGTAGTGACATACTTCCAAATGAGAAACAGACAACGAAAAATATCACTGTGCCTACCGATTTCATCAACAAGGGCAGAAAAACGCAGCCAAGTTGTTTCCCAGCTCATGTCGCGATACAGGCATAAAAGCAAACAATCCAGAAAATAGCAAAAGCGGCAACTACAAACCAGTACTTCCAAATTTAAAGCACACAAGACAAAAAAAATAAAAAAGCAGGCAACAAATATCGGAAAGAGAACAAATGTGTGGCGAACAGCGCATGCGCATATAGCTTTTGCTCCGGGTAGACTATCGCAACATATACAACTATGTGTCTCCTTAACACATATGAACGGCAAGATAAGATGCGCTATAGCACCACAAAGGGCTCCTTCAAAGCTTGGAACATTGGTCTTATTTTCCAGCTTTCATAATGGGTTAACCGTTTTAGCAACGTCCCCACTGCATGAAATCTTTATTTTTGGAGCGTTGTCCATGCGCCGTGCGAAAATTTTGCCATTTTGCACCCAAACGTATTTCCAACCAGTTTCGCGTTTGCGTGCAGTAGCCTGACCTAGTAGACGTTTCAGCTCTGGGCATAGGTGCTCGTTAACAAAGAACGGCTCCTCCGAGTCAAAGCCTACGTCAGAGCACTTGAGCCGGGCAGTACGCGCATTCTCGAGGAAACAGTCCCTCTTCTGCCTCCGTGCGAACTGAACTACTACGTTCTTTTTTGTTAGATTGGAGGTTGGTACTCTGTGCACCGACTCAAAATCGGCTTCCTCAAGTGGTACACCTACTTTCTCGCCAATTTTGATCACTGTATCTATAAGGTTTTCAGTGGCGTTGTACGGGATACCTTTGAGCTCCACATTTGCATTACGAGAATACTGCTCAAGGTGTAGCAGCCTACTCTCATGATCTTTCACTTTTTGGGCAAGACCAGCGCACGTGGCCTCTAGCATAGCGTTGGTCGCCTTAAGATTTACATTTTCAGCCTTTACTTCTTCACAATCAGTATTTAAGGAAGCTACAGAGGACTTAATTTCCCCCAGCTCATTGCGAAAGTCTCGCTCCAGTGCTTCCTTGAAGCCTTTAAATTCAGCCCGTAATTCACGCTTAAGTTCCTCGAAAAGTGCTCTTATCTCTTGCGCCATGTCTCAATGAATCAATACAGACAACAGAACACTTGTGGCAGCACCAGCAGCAGCAAAACAAAACAGGCGAAAATTTAAGAAACAAGCAGGAATTTGGGCACGAACCTGCGTGAAAGATGTGTAGCGTTTTAGTCCTCGAGCTTCGCTGCCGCCTCTGCTGCCATGTGAAAGACGGGGGCGTTGTTCAGTCAATTTGTAGTTTTCCGTCGGGGTTGAGGAACCAATGCAAGTCGATGGTCCAGGCAGCGTCACAATCACACGAGGGCTGACGTGGAAGGGCATTTCTTGAAGTAGATGTAGATAGCTGGGCTGATATCAGCGCATCCAAACCACCGCACGATGCCGGAACGAAATATTCCACAGCCCGGCGTGAAAGATGTGTAGCGTTTTAGTCCTCGAACTTCGCTGCCGCCTCTGCTGCCATTAAAGAGAGAGGACGCCCTGGAGACATCTCTAATTATTTCAAAAAACTCTTAGAAACATTAAAGAAACATGTAGTTCAAAGAGAAACATGTAAATGTAAAAGAAACGTGTAAACAACAAAGATACATGTAATTCACTGTTAAACTGCTGGAAAGTACGCCAGAACCATTCTGCCTTTTGTTTTCTCCAAATGTCTCAACACTGTGCTTGACCCAGGTCACCAGGCTACAAGAATGGCCATCGGGGATCTTCTCCTCGAAGTAAAAAGCCAGGCCCATTATGAAAACTTCTCGAAGCTAGAATTTTTTGGAAACATTCTTATCTCAATTACGCCACACCGTTCCCTCAACATTTGCCGAGGCGTTGTATGCGATCAAGCCTTGCTTGGCCTGACTGAAGGTGAGCTGCTTGAGGGTTGAAAGGACCAGCAAGTGACACAAGTGCAACTGATCAAAATCAGGAATGATAAGAGACAAGTTCCCACAAAACATATGTTTGTGAGATTTTGCACCAGAACCCTTCCTGAAAATCTAGAAACAGGATACTTGACGTTGAATGCGCGACTCCTCAACCCCAACCCACGACGTTGCTTCAAATATCAGTGGTTTGTCACGGCTCTCTGAAATGCCACAGCCAACTCAACTGTGCAAAGTGCGCCACTACAGGACACGCCACAGATGATTGTAAGGTGGAGGAAGGGGCTCATTGCGCAAACTGCGATAGCGCCCACTATGCTAACTCCCAAACGCATCCAACATGAATACAGGAAAAGGAAATATTCAAAATCTAATTTATACAAAGCATAAATTTTCGAGAAGCCGGACAAAGTGCACCTGGACTTTTTCACAAATAAACCATTGTTCGCCGATGTAGTAACGCAAATATTACATTGAAATGTCAGAGGACTGCTTAGAAACCACGGCGATATCCAAGAGCTTTTATACCAGCATTCGCCAAAATTGCTTTGTTTACAGCAAACATTTAAAATCTATGATCACCTGTTTTTTGCGTCAGTATGGTCTATTCCGAAAGGACAGAGATGATGGTGTGGCATCATCTGACGGTGTAGCCATTATTGTTAAACAAAGAGTAACATGCACACATTTACCACTACGAACAACCCTACAAGCAGTGGCTGTTCGAGCAGTTCTTTTCAACAAACTCGTCACTATCTAATTTCTGTACATACCTCCACACCACTGTCTTGAAAAGTGAGAATTGCAGTCCTTAATATACGACCTACCTGAACTTTCTTTGGTCCTTGCGTACCTAAATGCTCATACTGGTCTGTGCGATGATTTTCGCTGCGACGCACGAGGTCATCTCTTTGAACAGTTCCTTTTCTCTTCCAGTGTCTGTCTGTTGAATAGGAAAGAGGCAACTAATTATAACCTTGACAACAAACCTTACTCTTTCATAGACCTCAGTATTGCATCTTTTTCACTTGTACCCTTAATCCAAAAAAATTTATATAATCTCTACAGAAGTGACCACTTTCCTATCGTTTTGAGTACACCAATTTGATGCGAATGTCCTTCACGTGTTTTCCAAATGGCTGACTTACAAGGCCGACTTGAAACAGTTTCATAAAATTACTCAATGAAGTTCGACTGCCATTAGTGGGTTAAGCATAGATAAATCTGTGCAGAACTTCTCAGCTTTCCTCATTGATGCAGCAGCCAAGTGCATCCCACAAACATATGAACTGCCCCGCAAGTGACACGTCCTATGATAGAACACTCAGTGCCGTAAAGCTCGAAAGAAGCAGAACAAGGCATAGAGGTTGCTTTGGAACTCACCGACAGCCTAAAATCTTCACAGCTTCAAGAAAATTAATTCTCTAGGCAGGAGAACGCATCAGCAGGCCAGAAAAGAAAGCTGGCACCAGTTTTAATAAGGATTAATTCATACAGCCAAGAAGCTAAAGTCTGCAACTGGTTGGTAGGGTAGCAGAATGACAACTGCACTCACTTTTACTCGTAAACACACAGCGTGACAGCCTGGAAGCTCAGGCGAACCTCCTAGGTGCACTCTACGAGCAGTTGTCTAGCTGATCACACTATACTGAAGCTTTCCAATTGTGTAGAGCAAGAGTAGAAAAACAGAAACTAGAAAAAAAGTCTACAAAATACGAGGCATACAACCAACCTTTCAACTTAGCTGGGCTGCAAACATTCCTAAACTTCCGCAGTAATTCTGCCCCAGGCTACGACCGTGTCATGTATAAAGTGATGAACAACCAGCCGCTCAAAAAGCGCTAACTCTACTTTCGCTATACAATACTATCTGGCTTTCTGGCACCATCGCTACTTCTTGGAAAGAGGCAATTGTTACGCCTATTTTGAAAGCGGGCAAGAAGCCCTTCTCAGTTTCTTGTTATAGGCCAATTGCGCTTAGAAGCTGCTTTTGTGAACTTTTCGAAAAAAAAGATAAACACTGACTTTTACATTTCCGTGAAACACACAATCTGCTCGACCAATTCTAGTGTGGGTTTTGAGAGGGTAGATCCACCACCGACCATCTGGTGTGTATCGAGGCCAAGAACCGAGACGCTTTCGTCGACTAACAATACTCCCTCTCTGTGTTCCTCGATATCGAGAAGGCGTACGGCACAACATGGCATTTTGGCAAATTAAGAGACTTGTCTCACCTAGGCGTGCGCGGTAGAACTTTTTCTGTGATCGAGAGCTACTTGTCCAATCAAACATTCCGTGTCCGTGTGGGTAGTGTTTTCTCTTAAACATTTGTCCAGCAAACGGCAGTACCGAAAGGTGGTGTACTTATTTGTACACTTTTTATTATCAAAAAGAATTCCTTCCACCTTTCCATCCCCCGAAATATGTTCTATTGGGCATATGTCGATGAGGTCAAGCTTGGCTGTATCTCATGCAAGCTGGCAATGGTTGAGCGCCAGGTTCAGCTAGGTTTAAACAAGGTCTCCAAATTGGCAGAGGAGAATGGATTCCGACTGAACCCACAAAAAAGCACGTATCTATTGTTCTCCCGAAAGGGAGGCATGCACTCTGAACCTGACATTCAAATAATGGACAACGCCTGCATGTTAATGCCGAGCATAAAATCTTAGGCCTAATCTTGGACCACAAGATAACCTTCATACTACAAATCAAGTATCTAAAAACAAAATGTGTAAGTCATGAATGTTCTTAAAGTGCTGTCACGTACTACGTGGGTTCGTGACAGGCAATGTCTAATGAATTTGCATAGAAGTGCCATTGGCACCCGCTTCGATTATGAGGCCGTTGTTTACCAGTCTGCGACTCAAAGTGCTTTGAAGATCCTGAACCTCGTGCACCATTTGGGCATCCGCCTTTCTACGGGTGCTTTTCGCCCCAGCCCCATAGAAAGCTTTTGCGTTGAGTCAAATGAGCGGTTGATCCATCTGCAGATAACTGACATGTCCTTTGTATATTTCTTTAAGGTGAAAGCAGAGAAGAAGAACGCCTCGTACTCCACTAATAAGGATTTGTCGAGCTAGCTCCATTCTGTTTTAAAAGAGGCCTTGGATGAGGCAGTCTACTCAGGTCGCTTGAAGGGTGTAGCTGAGGAAACTGGTGTGTCACTTGAACACAGTTTAATGGCTTCTGTAGCATACCCCGGTACCGTCGCAGTGGCGGACTATAAACTGCGATGTGTATTTCCTAGAAGTTACAAACACGCGCCTATTGCCTATATCCGAACATACTTCCTGGAACTTAAACACAAATACACACGTCCCGAGTTGTTTACGGTTGCCTCTAAGTCTAACTCCTCTGTGTCCTACGCTGCCATCGGCCCATCCGTTTCGGATCCTAGCCCTCTACATTTAGACATCAGTATCTTCACAGCTGAAGCTTACGCGATACTTGTGGCCGCTAAACACATCAAACAATTATAACTACAAAAAGCTCTAATTTGTACGGACTCCCTCAGTGTGGTAACAGCTCTACGAGTTTTTGAAAAAGCCAGGGCACCAAGAGATCTAAGGCAAGGTGATGGCAGATCAGATTGCTGCATCCGTACACTACACATTATGATCATCATCATGCACACATACATACACATATATAGCGTTTTGTGGCGCAAGGGCCATTTGATGGCCAAAGAACGCCAGGTCATAAGACAAGATGTGGACAATGAATATGTCTGGAGGGTGTCTGTATAAGGTCCTCGAAATTCCTTGCGCTATCGTGGGCTATATTATATATATATATATATATATATATATATATATATATATATGTATATGTATATATTGTGGGTATTTAGTATACGCATTCTCTTCACCGGTACATTATCATCATTATCATGTGTGGCTCATGCATCCTCATCTTTGTCGCGTAGCATCATCATCTTGGCTCATTCATCGTAGCTGTCGGCTGCCGGTTCCTCGGGCCCAATAAAAGGTAATCCAAACCAAGACTTCATACGTGGTGGAGAGTGCTGTTAGATCCCCCGCCATCCTCTCGACCACTCTACCCCCAGGAGCTACGTTCAGGTCACCGCTTGGGCCCGTTGTCCGGAAATATGTCGCACCAAGATGAGGCCGGTGCTGCAGCCGTTCCCACTCAACCACCGCGTGCCGCGCCTTCTCACGTCATCAACAGCCTCCAGCGTGAGCCCCATCCCTTCGCTGGTATGCGCGTGGAAGATGTGAAAGAATGGCTGGACAATTTCGAACGTGTCGGCGCTGCTAACCGGTGGGTTAACACCTACAAGCTCGCTCACGTGTCATTCTACCTCACGGGTGTCGCGAAGACGTGGTTCCTC
Source organism: Rhipicephalus microplus (assembly GCF_043290135.1). Lineage (NCBI taxonomy): Eukaryota > Metazoa > Arthropoda > Arachnida > Ixodida > Ixodidae > Rhipicephalus > Rhipicephalus microplus. The sequence goes on along the minus strand of NC_134707.1, from coordinate 72,778,526 downwards.
AACCACTTCATCGACATCCCCGACTGGTCAGCTTTCAAAGATCAGCTTCGCCCTGTCTTCGGCACACCGGCTGTTCGTTCGGCTCTCGCAAAGAAAGCTCTCGCGACTCGGAAACAGCACATCGGGGAGTCGTACACATCCTACATCGAGGATGTTCTTTCACTTTGCCGCCGGGTTGACACATCAATGACAGAATCAGACAAGGTGCGCCAGCTTCTTAAGGGGATCGCACCCGTCGCATTCAATGCTCTGGCAATCCAGAATCCGGCTACCGTTACTGACGTTGCGACAACCTGTCAGCGCCTCGAAGAACTTGAGTCTATGCGCCTACAATCAGGTAGTGACGCGGCCCGTATTACGACTGATCCAAACCTGCGAGACACGATAAGGGCGATTATACGTGAAGAATTAGAATCCATGGGATTCACACTACCTTCAGTGTGTCCCATTCAGTCCTCCTCAACGTCATTGCGGGATGTCATCAGGGAAGAGCTCACGTCCATGACCCACATGGCCAACCTGCAGCCCATTGTCTCTCGTACTCTACCATCGTTCCCGCACACCGCCGCTGCACCACCAGGCACCGTCAGCTCGACGTCCCCGCCACGAACGTACGCGTCGGTTGCTGCCGCACCTCCCACAAGCTTTTCCACGAGCTTTTCATCACCACCGCGTGAGCCGTCACCTGTCCCTCTGACTTCTCTCTCTCCTGGTGCAGTTAGCGCAAGCTACTACCCTCCTCATCGATCGACTCGGCCTACGTGTATTATTGCGGCTATCGTGGTCACATTGCACGCTTTTGTCAGAAGCGCCAGCAAGACGAGCGCCGAGGGTATGACATACGTGAACGGGACTATACCGCAGGAGCCTCGTACCAGGGCCGCCGTTATTCGTCGCCGCCGCGTCGGTCTCCATCTCCGCCAGCATCGGGTGAACTGCGCAGTAGTCATCGATCAACCCGACGCCGTTCACCGTCGCCTTACCGACGCTCTTCTTCTCCTCTTCAGCCTGCTTTCCTTACTTCTGATCGGCGTCCGGAAAACTAAGCGATGCAGTTTTTGGAGGTCAAACTGCATTCCAACACAAGACTCCAATTCCTCCAGCGCGCCCCTACAATATGATTGCGGTCACAGTTGAGGGAGTGGACGTTGATGCTTTGGTGGACACTGGGGCTGCGTTTTCTGTTATTCGTGCTGATTTCTGTGCCCGTCTTCCAAAAGTCATGACGCCTTATGATGGACCGACCCTGGTTACAGCCCAGGGAACAATGATTCGCCCTTCCGCTCTCTGTACTGCCTGTGTACTAATCGACGAAATTCTTCATCATATAGAATTTGCTGTGCTATCCCCGTGCTCCCATGAACTCATTTTAGGCTGGGACTTTCTTTCCTCTGCTTCTGCGGCTATTTGCTGTGCACAACGTGTCGTCCATCTTACTGACACGGACCACTTGCTCAACGACGAAACCTACAGGCCACTTCGAATCATCGCTGCAGTAGACATTGAGTTACCACCAAACGAACATCAATTAGTGACAGTTTTGTCCAACGACGTCGACTCTGGTGACATTTTGGTCACTCCGTCACCGTGTTGCCTTAATAAAGGCATAGCTCTGGCATTAGGTGTGGCTCGCTTCAACAATGGATCAACTGTGCTCGCTGCTACCAACACCACACAAGATAAACTTTTACTGCCACGGGGTACTACTGTCACCTGCGTCGCCGATCTGCAGCCTGTGTGCGTTGTGCCTCTTACCCCTGTCTCCTCTAAAGGCAATCCTGCAGTTCCTGCTGCTTCCTCAGCCTTTACAGCAGCCATCAACAAAAACTTGAATGACTCACAGAAGCAGCAGCTGTTTAATTTGTTGGAAAAGCATGCAAACTCCTTTGACGTTCATTCATCCACCCTGAGCCAGACAACTGCTACAGCACATCGTATTCAGACCGACGGAACATCCATTGTGCACCGCCGTCCGTACCGCGTCTCTCCAGCTGAACGAAAAATCATTGAAGAAAACGTAGACGATATGCTCCCTACGGGAGATAATCCGACCATCAACCAGTCCTTGGTCGTCGCCCATCGTTCTGGTACGTAAAAAAGACGGTTCCGTACGATTTTGTGTCGATTACCGAGCACTCAATAAGATCACTAGAAAGGACGTATACCCCATGCCACGTATCGACGACGCCCTAGATTCCTTACAGGGTGCTGAATACTTTTCGAGCCTCGACTTGCGTTCCGGCTATTGGCAAATCCCCATGCACGAAGATGATAAAGAAAAAACTGCGTTTGCAACACCGTACGGCCTATACGAATTCAATGTTATGCCGTTCGGTCTATGCAATGCGCCTGCAATTTTCGAGCGCATGATTGACACCGTGCTGCGTGGCCTGAAATGGAAGACTTGCCTATGTTACCTCGATGACATTGTTGTCTTTTCATTGACGTTTCCTCAACATCTGCAACGCTTGGACGAGGTCCGGACTTGTCTTGCGGGCGCTGGTCTTCAAATTAACACCAAGAAGTGCCATTTCGCCAGCAGATCTATCAAGGTACTCGGTCATGTTGTGAGCAAGGACGGAATTCGTCCAGACCCTGATAAAACTGCTGCAGTGCTTCGCTTCCCTCGCCCTGACAAACCAAAAGATTTGCGAAGTTTCCTTACAAGAGGCGATTCATACAAAACTTTGCCTTCATTGCCGCACCACTTCATAAGCTACTTGCTTCCGGTATGCCCTTTCAGTGGTCTCAGGAATGTGAATCGGCTTTCGACAGGTTGAATAGTGCCCTCACGACCGACCCTGTACTTGCTCATTTTCACGATGATGCACCGACCTTCCTGCACACAGACGCTAGCGGCCGCGGTTTAGGAGCCGTGCTCCTGCAACGCGGCAACTCTTCGCGAGAGCGAGTCGTCGCATACGCCGGCGGCGTCCTCTCCGCAGCCGAGAGGAACTACACGATCACCGAGCAGGAGTGCCTCGCCATCGTTTGGTCAGTACAGAAATTTCGTCCATATCTGCATGGCCGCCATTTCACCATTGTGACCGACCACCATGCTCTATGTTGGCTTTCGACACTCAAGAACTTGTCGGGACGCCTCGGACGCTGAATTCTACGCCTCCAAGAATATGATTTTGAGATCGTGTACAAGTGTGGCAGGAAGCATAGTGACGCCGATGCTCTTTCTCGCTGCCCACTACCAGTGACTCCACTCGTGGTTTTCGCCATCAATTTGCACAACACGCCCTCGGAGTCCACGTCTACGGTGGTTTCCTCTCTCGCCTCTATGGACCAGCTGCCTTCGGACGACCCGCATGATTTTCCTTCTCGACAGTTGGCTGACCCATACTGTCGACGTATTATAGGCTACCTCACTGGCAGTTCCCGTCCACTTAATGCAAGGCTCCGTCGCCAACTCTCGCAATTTAAGCTGGACAACTCGGTGCTGTACCGCAAAATTTACCATCCTGATGGTCAGCGCTGGGTTCCCGTTCTACCCCGATCGCTTCGGTCCGAAGTCCTCAGGGCACTTCATGACCATCCGACTGCTGGTCACCTTGGTTACCATAAAACCTACGATCGCCTTCGAAGTCGGTTTTATTGGCCAGGCATTACCACTAGTGTAGCTCGGTACGTCGGGTCCTGCACTACCTGCCAATGTAGAAAACTACCAACATCTGCTCCCCCCGGTACACTACAGCCTCTTCCGTGCCCAGCCACACCTTTTGAAGTTGTAGGCATCGATCTTTATGGCCCCCTCCCAGTCAGTGCTGCTGGAAACCGGTGGATAGTAACGGACATTGACCATTTGACGCGCTACGCCGAGACGGCATCCGTTACTACTGGTTCAGCCATTATACTGCGTCATGGTGCACCACGTGTGTTGCTCAGTGACCGTGAAAGGGCCTTTCTTTCACAACTAGTGAACGAACTTCTTCAGGCCTCCGGCACAACTCACAAGACTGCCTCTAGTTATCATCCCCAGACTAACGGCCTCACTGAGCGATTCCACCGCACTCTTGCTGACATGATCGCCGCCTATATTCAACCAGACCACAAAAACTGGGACGTTGTTCTACCATTCGTCACTTTCGCCTACAATACGGCCATTCAGCGAAAAACCGGCTACTCGCCATTTTACCTAGTTTATAGACGCTCCCCTACTTTTTTCCTGGACGTCTCCTTCTTTACCTGCCAAGCGAATTCATCTCCATCCTCTTCAGAGGAATACGTTTCACGACTCGCACAGTGCCGCCAACGAGCTCGTATAAACACTGAAGCCCGCCAGCAAGACAGAAAGCTAGTTTATAGTTAAGTTTTCCTTCTCGTTCGTTGATCTCCTTGATATGGATTGAAGTCCCATCAAGGGGATGATCGGCGTCGATGAAGCAGGAGGCAGGTTGGAGGTAATGAAAACTTAAAGGTATATTACAGCGAAATATTTACAGTCATATGTACATCTTGCCGAAGCACACTCATGATAACACAGACATCAACAGCGTCTTACTCTTCTACTTAACTTTTCTTAAGTTAGAGACTAGAACACTGTTACTACATACAACGTACTTAGTCTCACTGTTCGACCACCAAGTGGTTACGGCCCAGACAAAAGTTGCATCGTACGGAGTCGTACTGATCTATCAGTTAAGTGATTGCAGCCTCGAGTGAAGAGAAACGGATTCCCCCCAGTCTTAAGAATCTTGCGGTAACAAAGAAAAAGGGGAGGGGGCCACTGCTGGTCCGCCTCAACATTCTCTCATCGAATCTGTTTCCACTCAGATTAAGTCACTCCCTACTGGGCTGGCCTTACTCTCGACAGCAGCGCTTCTACAGTTTAAACAGGCGTTTTGGTACTCTTTCCCATCATGTCTCTCCCTCTCCACCTCCCACGCGCTCAGGAATTCTAACGCTCGGGAGATATCGTCATTGTAGACCCGGTACATTCATGCCTTTTCCCACACCCAGTGAGCCGAGACGAACCTCCAAAGCCGGAAATTGAATGATTGCGCGCGGAACGTAATTGCCCCCGCATGTAGCAAGCGGCCTTTGACTTTCTCCGCTTACCTTGGGCTCGGGTCGTGCATCGCTGCGAATTTGAGCCGATCACCAGAACAGAGCGTGTCGCCTACTCCCACTGAGCTCGCGCCCGGCAGTGGAGGCAGGACGGGGTCGCTTAATGCCATTGCGCGTTTGCCCCCGGCAGGGGCGACTTGTCTCTAAACCACAAACATTCCAAGCTGGTTAGCAGAGCGGGTTCGTTTCACATTGTGTGTTTGTCCCCAGCTGTGGAGGAGACGGACGTAGTTTGCATTCCAGAGAATAAGTGGTGTACAGTTAAACGGGCATACCGAGAGAGAGTCGAGAAAGAAGCTTTGTATAACGTAGCTTCCCGCGCTGTCGTTCCATGCTCAAAGGAAGCAATTTGCGACCTTGCCGAGCGAGACCCGAGAAAGAAGCTTTGAATAACATAGCTTCTGGTGTTGTCCCATCCGCACGATCAACTTATGAGCGGCAAAACACAACATTTATGATGAATCGAATCGTGATGTATCCTTCCAACCTGGAGACAAAGTGCTCCTTTTGACGCCTGTTCGCACACCTGGTTTGTGTGACAAATTTCAGCCTTGGTTTATCGGGCCGTACACAGTTCTTGAAGAGACTTCACCAGTGAATTATCGCGTGACGCCACTTGTAGTCCCAGCAGATCGCCGTTATCGAACTACAGAGGTCGTCCATGTCTCCCGTATGAAGCCCTTCAAGCGACGTTCTTTGTCCCCTTGACTTGCCGCGGCCAGGCTGGCCGCTTTCAGGTGGGGGGAATTGATGTGGGCATTTAGTATACGCATCCTCTTCACCGGTACATTATCATCATTATCATGTGTGGCTCATGCATCCTCAACGTTGTCGCGTAGCATCATCATCTTGGCTCATTCATCGTAGCTGTCGGCTGCCGGTTCCTCGGGCCTAATAAAAGGTAATCCAAACCAAGACTTCATAATATATATATATATATATATATATATATATATATATATATATATATATATATATATACACATATATATATATATATATCAAGAGAGAGCGAAAACTTCACTGACACAATTGCACTTTGTTGCAAATTTTATTCACACAGCACCTCTTAAATTGCGTAAAAAAGACTTGTAGTCAGTTTTAGGCAGCATGCACTGTACAGCACAAGTATATATATGCGTGCCTTCTGATATAAGACACTTTTCTCATATTGCCTCGCAACTTTTCACATGAATTTAATTATGTTCATGGTGGCATCACCAACATACATTTTTGCACAATTAAATGATTTTTATTGACTAAAAACCGCTCACAAAGAAATATTATTTTAAATGCAGAACCGTCCCCAGAGAAATAAAGGTTTTTTGAGCGTTTCCATTTACTTAATTACATATCTGCTTAGCTACGTCTGGGTACTCTTGTGTTTGCCTCATAACTTTAGGACAGAGCAAAATTGGCATGAAGGTGTAGAAGAAGGAGAACGAATGTATTAGAACACGTGCATAAGGCCGACATAACGTGGAAATTACGTGTACGTTCTTAAACTTTTTCAGTCATGTGTGTTTCATACGCGTATTTCATACCCACACGGGATGCGAGTATGTGCTTTAAAGTCTGTATCTACCTAGGTGCAGCGTCAAGAGACGTTGGTATTTTAAACACGAAAACCTTTCCAAAATCTCGTCTTGGCAACCTTAGTACAATGAGTGCAAAGAATGAAAATGAGGATCCGATAAAAAAACAATATCCAGGATTTCCTGTGGTAGTCAGGTATTTTACCACAGAAACACACAACGCATTAATTCTGCTTCGGTAAAGTACTGTGCAGACATTTATTTATTTATTTAAATACCTTAAGAGCCCGGAGGGCATTACATAAGGGGGGATACATACAAGAGGTTACTATAGCATCAGTAAAACAACATGTCAGGGAGTAATACTAGTAATCAAACAGACCGATAGCCCAAGCAACATTACTAATAACACAATAAGCAAAAAACACAGTAAGCAGCCCACCATAACAGGAAACATATTTTAAGAAATAGCAATAAACATTCTCTAAGCATGCGTTACACATTAAATGTCAATGGTGGTTACAAATTATTGTCAACTTCTAAGTAAGTTTGTACTGCAGACTGGAAAAGGGAGGGCTCTGTAATAGCGACGATGTTTGAGGGCAGCGCGTTCCACTCGTTAATGGATAACAGCAGAAATGAAAATTGGTATTTCTTAGTGCGTGAATATATTGGATTGACCTTATGTGCATGACCAACGCGATCAGAAACGTAGGGAGCCGGGTGAATGAATGATCGGGAAAATGACGAGTCACTATGATATAAACTATGGAAAAAACATAGGCGGGACAACTTTCTGCGCGTGGCAAGCAATGGAAGGTTCAGAGAACGCTTAAGACATGTTACGCTTTGGTGGCGAGAATGACAGGAGGTGATAAACCGAGCTGCTTTATTTTGTACCGATTCTAGCATATCAGATAACATTGCCGTGTGTTGATGCCAGATGGTTGACGCATACTCTAGTGAAGGCCTGATCAGAGCTTGATATGCGTGAAGTTTAGTTTTCAATTTGCGCATCTGAGGCGGCGTTTCAAAAGACCGAGTTTTTTTGATGATTTGCTAGTGATGTATTCAATGTGACTGTTCCAGGTTAGGTCGGAACTAAAGAAAATGCCGAGGTATTTTGTGGATGAAACGGTCTCAATTACGGTGCTATTGACTATGTATCTGACGGATGATGAGGGGTTGGCTACGGAAGTAAATCTAATATGTTTGGTTTTTTCAGCATTGATGTGCATCTGCCACAAATTGCACCACTCTGCGAGTTTTAACAAATCTGACTGTAGGATGCTACTGTCATTCGGTTCGGTAATCTCCTTATATATAACGCAATCATCTGCGAATAGGCGTAGAGAAGAAACAATATTAGATCCAATGTCATTGATGTAAACCAAAAATAATAATGGTCCGAGCACGGAGCCCTGAGGGACACCCGATTTTACCATGCACTTTCTGGAAATTATGTGGTTAATTTTGACCGAGTGCGACCGGTTACAGAGGAACTCTTGAATCCATTGGATTGTTTTCTCATCAAGCTGGAGGTTACGGACTTTGGTTATTAATCGGTTATATTGGACGCGATCAAAAGCCTTTGAAAGGTCTATAAAAATAGCATCTGTAGGAGCAGAGCTATGCATGGATTTGTGCAAGTCTGTCGACAATTCGAATAGTTGGGTGTTGCAAGAGCGTTTTTCCCGAAAGCCGTGTTGGTTTGGGATGAGGATGTTGTTTCTGTTCAAGTGAGATATAATTTTCGAGTAAATGATATGTTCTAATAGCTTGCAAGATATACAGGTTAGAGAGATTGGACGGTAGTTGTTCGGACTTGACTTTTGGCCGGATTTGTATATGGGTTTAACAAAGGCATATTTCCAGTCTTCCTGTACACAGCCCGTGTCAAGCGACTGCTGAAAGATCAGCGACAATAAATACGCTGATCTGTGGCAGGTTAATTTTAGGAGTTTGGCACTAATTCCGTCGGACCCCGGGCTAGTCTTATGAGGAAGGCGTTGTACAGCTTGTGCGACACCATTTTCAGTTATTGTAATTGAAGAAAAAGGGTCGTGAATGGTAGGTTTTAACAGTGCCAGTGAGTCTAGTGGAAGTTCTTCCGTGAACACTGATGCAAAAAATTCGTTGGAGCATTCAGCACTTTCCTCTGGCGACAACGCTATGCCTTGATCACTCAGTAGAGTTGGCTCAGAAGGGTAGGCTGTAGGGTTCACCACGCGCCAGAATTTCTGGGGGTCAGTTTTCAAAAAGTTAGGTAAGGTGCAGTTAAAATAGTTGTCCTTGGCCTCTTTTATTGAGGCCTCCGCTTGTTTTGAAAGATTTTTATAATTAAGCCAATCTTCCGGAGTATTAGTTCGTCAAATCAGTGCGAAGTTGATAGGTTACTATGCTACCAATCTAAACTTATAAGAAGGTGATAGAAATTCAATATTTATTCCTACTATTGAGATGCACGTCATGTCCGGTTAGCATCAGTTATAGCTTCAGTATCACCCCGCAAGGAGCCTTCAAGAACAATAGTCACAGCAGGAATTTCGGAAAAACTTTATTGTATAGTAAAAGATTCCTTGATAAGCTTTTTCCTTTCCACGCAACAGTATAATTGCGTGATTACTGTGGTCATAGGAAACATTGCCTTGGTTGTTGGTTTTCGCAGAGTGCAACCGACAGTGACCACTGTGAAAAGTGGGGAGGGGGGGCTCAGCTCTCCCAACTTTTCTCAGGGGAGGTGGGGGGCTCATGTCTCCCTTGTCCTCCACCACCCGGCTGACATGCCTATGCCTCGTCAAAACTGAACGCGACCATATAGACGACGTGCTCATCCGTCGAGCATGCAAGATAGCCCTTGATCTTCCCTCTAAGGCATGAACACAACGCGTTCTCGACCTAGTAATACACAAGGCCATTGACGAGTCAATTGAAGCTCAACGTACTGCTCGAGTTAGATGACTTTGTCGTTCAGCGACTGGACGTTGGATATTCTATTCCATCAGCCACGACAGGTTATTCAGCAGACCTTGTCTTACTACCACAGGCCCTTCAGGCAAGTTCACATTTAGGCCGCTACCGAAGAACATGCTCACAGCCCACCATGCCGCTCACCGACATGCCCGCGTGGACATGCTTCGTATGAAATACAACCACCCAGCCGTCGTTCACGTGAACGTGGCTTATTACACCTCACCCAGTGGCACCTTTGCTATCTACGTGTTTTTGCTAACGCACGGGAAGGCGAAGGTTATAGCTGCCACCGTACGTATGACGATGCGCCCTACACCGGCAAGCCAGAGGAGGGCTGCAATCTCCACTGAAGCCAGTGAGCACATAGTGATTCTTAGCCCCCCATCTCGGCCCGCCACGGTGGTCTAGTAACTGAGGAAATTGGCTGCTGGCCCACATGTCGCAGGATGGAATCGCTGCTGCGGAGGCTGCATTTTTGATGTAGGCGAAAATGTTGTAGGCTCGTGTGCTCAGAATTTGGTGCACGTTAAAAATACACAACTGGTCGAAATTTCCGGAGTCCTCCTCTGTGGCGCCTCTCATAATCACATGGTGGTTTTGGGGCGTTAAACCCCACCTCTTATTCAATTAGACCCGCCATCTTGAACTTCGCCCGAGGGCTTAGCTAACTTACCACAGTGCGGTTCCTTCGCCCGCACTTGCTGCGGGAGGAACCACGCCACATTGAAATGGTTTGAGTCTCCGCCCACTTGGATCACTGCAGCAATAAGTCGATCAATTACGTGCCCGAGAATTTCTGAACCGAGGGGTGGGCTCCCATGAGACGGAAACCCTGGTGGTAGAATGGCTCGTCACCTACCATGACATCGCCCAACATTCTCACCTTGAAAGGTGCGCCCATCTACCACCTCACGATATCCTTCCCAAGAGGCCCTGATCACATGAGGCCCACTACAGATCCGCACATTTCCGTGCCCCCTTGTGTACTCTTACTTCCCATCCCGGCAGCGGCGACTGCATCTTCGATGGAGGCGAAAATACTGTACGCACGCATGCTCAGATTTTGGTTCACGTCAAGAAAAACCAGGTGGTCAACATTTTCGGAGCCCTCCACTACGGCGTGTTTCGTAATCAATGATGGTTTTGGGACGTTAAACCAAACATAACTCTCATTACTGCTCCTTTCACCCAACATAACGAATTCACGCTGCTGTCTATCTGGAGGTGTTTCCTCGCTCAACCACACCCTCTGGTCTTGCCCGGAAGAACTTCCACCTACCGACCTTGTCTTTCCAGCCCTTTTCGAAGCGTAATGAGAGGCGCTTTTTACGCAGAGACCAAGACGTTCAGACAAAGGTAGTGACAACAGCCGAGAATACCATCGAAAAGCACGGCCAGACAGCATGCATAACCTGCTTAACCTACCTTTACCCCACACACTTCGATGAATATAGTTGTTACTCACTCACTACTACTGACGCGAAGCTTCCCGAACACTGAGGTGCGATGTGCGCCGAACATTGCTCACAGTGTTGGTTTACCAGAGCACATCAAAATGACCATCGTGGCAATATATAGACGTTGAGTTTCCGTGGTTATGTCTTTCAAAACTAGAGGCAAAAAGCTCGCTTTTCGGATGTGCTGCCGGCCTTCTACAGTGGTCCTGTGGCTAAGGTACTCGGATGCCTACCCCCAGGTTGCGGGATTGAATCCCGGCTGCGGCGGCTGCATTGTCGTTGGAGGAAAAAATGATGTAGTTCCATCTGCTCTGATTTGGGTGCCTGTTAGAGAATCTGAAGTGGTCGAAATTTCTGGAGCCCGTCTCCTACAATAATATGGTGAGTTTGGGACGTTAGACTTCGCATATAAATCAATAATCAGATGCACTACTTACAGCTGTCTTTCGACAGCCTACATCGCGAATGGAAATACGTGCCTTCCAGCGGTTGTGCCACAAAACCAAATGAGAAAAAAGCCGGAAGGTGGTGCCCGCGAACATTTTCTGATTTCCCCCGCAGGGGCGTCTGCGTAAGCAGGTGTTTGGTGTGTAGTGACATAATGGACCCGTGCTAACGGGGGAGTTTCGACTGCCTCCCACGCCTAGTCGTGCGTGACTTTGCCGTGTCCGGGGAAAAGGCAATGTTGTGGGTTGAGCCGATGCTGAATTATTGGACCTTTAAGGCCTCCCGGCCGAGGCAACGCACCTCTTTGGCCCTGGCTTCACGCAGGCGGCACCTCATGGCTCACCCACCCAGGTGAAATCATCATTTCCTTTTCCTATCCCTCTCTTCGATCTTCTTTCCTGTCCTGTTACTCATCTGCCCTGTCTTCTAATTTCTTCTTTTATTTCCCCAATTTCACAGGTGGCTTGTGTTAACCTTGTGCAACTAGCCAACCTTGGCTTATGCGCATTACGTTATCGTAGCGGTGCACGGCTGGCGTTTGCATGTTTCGCGTTGCACGAATACTGTAGCGTCCCCTCGTTGGCTCCGTGGTGGGTGGCTGCCATCGTTACTAAATTATACTCTCCTATCATGCATAGAACCTTTCCACTCCTCAATGATCTTGCCGCTTCAAACCACGTACGCACCGAAGAATTTTCCTTTATCAGCCGACCCAAAGAAGTATCACCTCGCTATCATGTCGTACACAGTGAGAAGCCACCCAAAGCAGCCAGAACAGTGCCCTCGTTCATAGTATCGCGGTCACTGACAGTTACGCTAGGTGATGCCTATAAAGTTACAAAACTGGCTATTGGCGACCTTTTTTTAGAACTATATGACGAAAAACAATTAGACAAACTAAAGAACCTTGAAACCTTCCGCGACATTCCCATCAGCGTAACACCTCATCGATCCGTGAACTCCTCGTGGGCTGAAAAGAACAAAATGTGACCAATGTGAAGCAAATTGTCATTTGAAGGAACAATTCGAAAACCCCCCGAAATACTTGGTACTGACCTTTGCCACCAGTGAACTACCACAAACAATACAAACTGCCTATACTAAGACACCAATGAGACCCTACATACCAAACCCTCACCGATATTACCAGTGTCAAAGGTTCGACCAAGGCTCTCAGAGCTGTCGTGGTTCACCTGCTTGTGCCAAATGTGGTGCCCAAGGCCATGTCTCTTACAATTGTAATGAAACCCCAAATTGTGTAAACTGTGATGGAGTCCACGGGTCATATTCACGTTCTTGGCCACAGCGGAAAAAAAAGAAAAAGACGTTATTATTCTGAAGATCCGCGAAAACATCTCCTTCAAGGAAGCATTCCTAAGGTGTTCGGCTTTTCATGGCACAACTTACGCTGATTCGGCGCGTCAGGTGGCAGCGTCGCATCACCATCCACCACTACCTAGGCCCACGCAAAGTGAGCCATCGGGTGTGGCGGCCGCCGCCGTGGTGAAAGTAGCCAAGCCTGCTCCACCTATCATTCCATACACTCAGGCGACTTCAGGGTCGTCGGGTCTACCGACCACGTCTCACCAGGGGAGGTCGCAAATACGTAACAGCAGCTCGCGTACTCAGGCATGCAGTGCTTCACATGAGGCAATGGACACAAACATGGTACCTCAGGGACCGGAAGTGCTGCGTGGCTCCCCGGAGCGCGCTAAGAAAACCAGGAAACCAATAACAGTGCCCGATGATGGCCCTGGTACTTAAGTTACAACTTACCACTTGAACAGCCACTTAATTTTTAAACACAGCACCACTTTCCATCCAACATGGAAACACACATTGTACAATGGAATGTCAGAGGACTTCCTACAAACCTCGATGATGTCCAAGAACTTCTTCACAAACTCTCACAAAAAGTGCTGTTTGTACAGAAAACACTTAAAATCTAAACACACCAACTTTCTATGCAGTTACTATATTTTCCGGATGGACCACGGTGATGCCGTGGCTTCATCTGGAGGAGTAGTTGTTATAGTTAGGCAAGGTTCAGCATGTAAACACGTCAAACTCCAAACGTCTCTTGAGGCAGTGGCTGTTCGAGTGGTGCTTCTAAGCAAACTCGTCACCATTTGCTCTATATACATGCCTCCACACTTTCAACTACACAAACATGACTTCCAGTCCTTGATAGATGAACTTCCCGAACCCTATCTTCTGCTAGGGGACATGATGCACATCGCAGGCTAAGGGGTGACTCTCGTTGTGACTCCCGAGGTCAACTGATTGAATAGTTTCTTCTCTCTTCCTGCGCGTGTATCGTGAACTGAAAAGAACCAACCTACTATAACTTCACTAACAATACCTATTCATTCATGGACCTAAGCATAGTATCTCCATCGCTTGTGCCTATATTTCACTGGAACGTCATCACTAATCCCTACGGAAGTTACCACATTCCCGTAGTTTTGAGCACACCTACATCAACTGAATGCCCGCCACATGTTCCCAAATGGTTGTTAGGCAAAGCCGGCTGGGAACAATTTTATATCATCACTGATTTAAATTTGTGCGACATATGCACTTTAAGCATTGATGCGTCTGTCAACTACTTCGCAGCGTTTCTGATTGATGCAGAAACCGAATGCTTACTACAAACAATCGGACACCCTGGAAAACGATGTGTGCCATGGTGGAACTCAAAGTGCCAAAATGCGCGCAAACAGCAAAAGAAAGCATGGAAGTTGCCTCGGAGCTGTTTTCTCACAAACATTAGTTCTCTCACAAGTGTTCTCTCACAAACATTTCTTCAAGAAACGGGAAAACCACAAGGCGGTGTACTTAGTTTTACACTTTTTATCATCAAAATGATTTTCTTGCACCTGTCCATCCACAGAAACATGCTTTATTGCACATATGTCGAGGACTTCCAGCTTGGCTTTAAGTCATTCTACCTGGCCATGTGTGAGCGGTAGGTTCAGCTAGGTTTAATTAAGGTCTCCGAATAGGCAGAAGAAAATGGATTTTGACTGAACCCACAAAAAAGCAATTGTGTCTTGTTCTCCCGAAAGAGAGGCATGCACTCAGAACCTGACATTCAACTGAATGGTCAACGTCTGCCTGTTAATGCCGAGCATAAAATCTTAGGCCTAACCTTGTACCACAAGCTAACCTTCATACCCCAAATCAAGTATCTAAAAACAAAATGTGTAGGGCATGAATGTTCTTGACATGTTGTCAAGTACTACGTGGGGTAGTGACAGGCAATGTCTAATGAATTTGCATAGAAGCGTCATTCGCACCCGCTGAGATTATGGGGCCATTGTTTACCAGTCTGCGACTAATAGTGCTTTGAAGGTGCTGAATTCCGTGCACCGTTTTGGCATCCGGATTTCTATGGGTGCATTTCACACCGGCTCTGTAGAAAGCCTTTACGCCGAGTCAAATAAGTGGTCGCTTCATCTTCAGAGAACTTACATGTCCTTTTTATATTTCCTTAAGGAGAAAGCAGACATGAAGCCCCCCTCATACTCTACTAATATTGACTTGTCGAGCTCCATTCTGTTTCAAAACAGGCCTTCGATGAGGCAGCCCTACTAAGTTTGCCTGAAGTGTCTAGCTGAGGAAACTGGTGTCTCACTTGAACACAGTTTAATGGCTCCCGTAGCATACCCGCCACCGCGGCAGTTGCAGACTATAGACTTCGGTGTGTCTTTACTATAAGTTACAAAACATGCGCTCATTGCCCATATCCGAACATACTTCCTGGAAAATCAACACCAATACACACGTTCTGAGGTCTTTACAGATGCCTCTAAGTGTAACTCCTCTGTGTCCTACGATGCTGTCGCCCCATCCTTTTCGAATGCAGGCCCATTACATCCAGACACAAGTATCTTCACAGCGGAAGCTTACTCGATACTTGTAGTGGCTACCACATCCAACAATTGCAACTACAATAAGCAGTAATTTATATGGACTTCCTCACCCTGCCGCTGTGGTCTAGTGGCTAAAGTACTCAACTGCTGACCCGCAGGTCGCGGGATCCATTCGCGGCTGCGGTGGCTGCATTTTCGATGGAGGTGGAAATTCTGTAGGCCCATGTGCTCAGATTTGGGAGCACGTTAAAGAACCCCAGGTGGTCAAAATTTCCGGAGCCTTCCACTGCAGCGTCTCTCATAATCATATCGTGGTTTTGGGATGTTAAACCCCAAATATAAATCAATCAATATACGGACTTCTTCAATGTGGTAACAGCTCTCGAAACTTAAAAAACAAAAAAACCTGTCCCATTCTCACTTTATTCTATTTTATGCATTCTCTACACACTCAATCAGCATGTTGTAATGTGCTGAGTTCCAGGGCACCGTGGGATTCAAGGCAACGAGATGGCGGATCAGCTTGCTGCATCTGTCCACGAAAGCACTGTCACCATAAGCATGTCAACCCCGGCCCTTTGTATTAAGCCCTCTCTGAAACAAAATCTCAGGAACTACTGGCAGAAAAAGTGGGCTAAGCAAACACAAAACAAAATACACACTATTAAGCCTCACCTTGGTCATTGGCCGCCAGTATCAAAATCACATCATACAGAGGTAACAATAACGAGGCTCAGACTAGGACACACATACACGACACACTCATATCTTTTGTCCGGTGGTTATCCATCATTCTGGGACGGATGTGGTGAACCACTAAATGTTCTTCACATTTTAATCCAGTGTCAACAATTAGACACTCTAAGAAGACAACACTTTCCATTACCCTACCGACAACACATACCATTACAAACTGCAATGTTCGTCGGTAGGGAACCACTTTTCACTAATAAATCGTTGCTAGCCTTTTTAAGAGATGTCTGCTTCTACCATGTCATATACCCAGCCATTGCGTAGCGCGACCTCTCTCGAGAGGTTGCTGCTGCAGTGGCAACACTGAAAAGCACCTGCCTCGCGGCCATTGGACGCAACAGCGCTGATGAGGCACTTGTTCTAGTGCCAAATATTTTTACAGTTGTTTTTATTATCAACACCGTTTGTCACCCATTTTCGCTATGAATATCACGCCACTGTCATGATTTTAGTACCTGTGTTTTTACCGGCATTATCCGAGGACTTTAAGGCACCTATACAGCCACGCACCATATCGCTGCTAACATCTCTAGTCAATGAAGTGGCGCTCTTTGGCATCAATTGGCCCTTTCGCCATAAAGCACCACACATCAGCATTAACATTTCCTGGTTTATTTACCTAAAGCACACGTTAGCACTCGTTAGTTAATAATAAGGGTGTTGTGCTTTTCAAATAGAGACGCTGGTTGGTATGTGATGACAGTGAATTCAGATCGTGAGAGATCACTGTGTGTGTGATGTTTATCGAGTAATTTTTGGCTTGCGTCTAGCTAGTCAGCCCGGGCCTAATGCCGTGCGATGAAGTGAGAGGCCTTGTTGAGCTTCGTAGTAAAGAGCTTGCAATGTTTTTCCGTCATGCCTATGTAAAACAGTAATAGCATATTCAAGAGGTCAACTTGTCAATGTGACCAGCAGCGCAGAAATGAGGTAACTCGCTTAACCGAGACGTTGAAACCCTCATATGCAGCGCCCAATCCTTTTTGCTTCATACCAGTGTGTTGAAAACTTTAAATGCCTTACGTTCATAATCAATTCATCACGTCAGCAGCAACTCAAAATGCAGCAGCAGTGAGGGCGTGGCTTTTTGGTGCAGCGCTTGTAGCTTTCTAATCTTTTTCTCTTAACTGTCGTATAAAACAGTGGTTCAACAAGCACTTATGGTGATATGGTGGCGCCTCCCACCAAGGTAAATAAAGGCTTAGCGACTTTTTAGAGTGTTTATAGTACGAAGCTCCTTTGCATGAGTGTTAATAGTACGAACCCACCCCGCCGCGGTGGAGTAGTGGATAAGGTACTCGGCTGCTGACCCGCTGGTCCTAGAATCGAAATATAGCTGAGGCGGCTGTATTTTCGACGTAGGCGAAAATATTGTAGGCCCATGTGCTCAGATTTGCTTGCCCGTAAAGAACACCAGGTTGTCGAAATTTCCAGAGCCCTCCACTGCAGCATCTCTCAAAACCATATGGTCATTTCTGGACGTTAAACCGTACATATCATATCTTCGTCCTGCAAAAAACTTCGCAAGGGAGTCAGCTTTTGCACTCTATACTTCAGCGTATACTTCATATTTGCTGAGCCTCTTTGCCTCTTTATGTTACACCTATGATTCTCCTTTATATCACCCTATGTGTCGTCTTCAGTTTAAACTTAGCCCTCTTCGAAAGCCTCCAGGTTTATCTGTAGGATATCAACAGCAAGATGCAGCCGTAATATGTGTCCCTCTTGAGGGCTAGTGGCAGATTACCATTCATGGTTTGGGAACACTTGCCGAAGGTGATCCACTCCTCCCCTTCCTTACACTGTTGTTATTTCTGTCCTAAATACACATATTCCTTTAGAACTTTTAACCTCTTTTCACCTATCGAGAAGTACTGCTATCTGCCGATACCCTTTACTTCATTTTTGTAGACATTATTTTCAGACCAACTCTTCTGCTTTCCGTGACCAGTGCAGTAGACAAGAGCTCTAATTTCTCCCTCGAGTTACTCCTCAAGGAAATGTCATCAGTTAATCACAGCTTACTAAGATACTCTATATTGCCTATTAATTCTAACTTATCCCAATCTAGGATCCTGAAAACCTCCTGTAATGACGCGGGGAAAAGCGTTTGAGAGATCATGTCACACTTCCTACACTCCTTTTTATTGAGATTCCGTTTTTTTCTTATGCAGAACACGGTGGCTGTGTATCCACTGTAGATATCTTTTATAATGTTTATATAGGCTTCGTCGATGCCCTGATTCTGTATGACTGCATTATTGCTGATGTCTCGAATGAGTTCAACGCCTTCGCGTAATCTATCAAAGATATGTATTGAGGTTTGTTGTATTCGACGTATTTCTATCTCACTTGATTGATAGTATGATTATGGTCTATCCCGGAATGGCCTGTACAACATCCAGCTTGGTCCTTTCGTTGATTGAACTATAATGTTGCCTTTATTCTATTACTACTATTTTTGTAAATAGTTTGTAGATAACGTGTAGCAAGCAGATCAGCCTGTGATTTTTCAAACATTTGACGTCTTTTTTCTTATGAATTAAAATGAAGTTTGCATTCTTTCAAGATTCTCGTATCTTTCCCGTCTAGAGACACTTTCTGTATAATGTAGCCAGTTCCTCTAAAACAATTTCTCCCGTCATCTTTCAGCAGGTTTGTTGTTACCTTATTCTCGAAAGCAGCTTTGCCTCTTTGCATTCTTTTCAGGCACCAAGTCTGCCACTACAAGGACCTCGTTAATGAACATGGAAAAGAAGTTTATACTTAAAGGCTTATTTTTTCCGTGTGTTGACACAACAATAATGAAATGTAACGGGCAGTAAGGCTAAGGAAAGTAAAGGGAAGGTTATTACACTGAACTATATGGTAAATGTGGAGAAAGAAAAGTGGGTGAAAGGCTAAGTTGCCGAGGGCAGGAGCCGAACCTGTGACCTTCGAGTAACGCATTCGATGTTCTAGTACTGAGCTACCAAAGCTTCTATCCTCTCAGCCACTTTATTGGGTATATATGTAAATTTTAACGTGGGAGTGTCAGTCGGCGCAATCTATAGCCATGGAAGCGAGTGTGGCACACTCTTTCAAGAGCCTGTGAGGCGTCACGTAGCACTAGAACTCATTGCAAGCTGGCAGCTGACCAATAATCTCTCCCGTAAACCTAAGGCACCAAGTCGGTCAGTACGAGACCCTCGCCAATGAATAAAAAAACGAAAGTATTGTTAAGGGCTTGTTTTTTTGTGTGTGGTGAAATAATTATGAATTATAACAGACAATAATGCTAAATGAGTAAAAGGGGAGGTTATTTGAACAAATTGTAAGGTAAGTGTGAAGAAAAAAAAGTCGGCGAAAGGATAACGTGCCGTTGGCAGGAACCGAATCTGCGACCTTCGAATAACGCGTTAAATGCTCTACCACTGAGCTAACGTGGCGGCTATCTTCCCAGCCGCTTTATTGGGTATAAATGTGAATTTAAACGTTGGAGTGTCAGTCAGCGCCATCTGTAGACATGGTGGCATATATATATATATATATATATATATATATATATATATATATATATATATATATATATATATATGCCGCCATGTGAATTTAAACATTGGAGTGTCAGTCAGCGCCATCTGTAGACATGGCGGCATATATATATGTATATAAGTTTATATACGTGATTTAGGGTCTGCTTTTGAATATGCGCGCGACGCTACTGCCCGAGCTGACCATACTCATCAGCTTGCCCGAAGATTAACGGCGTCCCAAGACTCGCAAAGGCATCGTTACGACGAGCGGAATCGCGACGAACACTTTCCGACAGGTTCCCTCGTTCTTCTTTTGTCCCCTGCGCGGCAAGCAGGCTTTTCAGAGAAGCTTCTCTCTCGTTTCATGGGCCTAATTACGTGCCTAAACGAGTGACTGACACACATAAGAAATTGTTCCTGATAACCCATGAACCTCTTTTACTCTGCTGTCCGGTGACATCGTCCACGTATCAAGGCTCAAGCGTTACCACACTGCTGCTGCTGTGGCCCCGTAAGTTCTCCGGGTTGGCGCTTTTGCCGCCGGGAGTTGTGTTACGTGATTTCGGCTGAATGTAACAGGGTATAGTGGGACATACCCAAAAAGGGTGCCTAAGGCTGAGAGCGGAGAAGTGGACGTTGTCGTTGAGCTGTGTTGTGGCTGCGAACTGACTACTGTTACTTTAACGTAACGATATATTGCCAAGATGTGTTGGTAGCAGAAGACGAGAGCGAGGAAGTGAATGGCAGCTGTGGCTGAGTAAACAGTCCTCTACTTCGAGTTCCTGCGTATCGTTTCCTCTCGCGACAGACTGGTAGACGTGCTGGGTACTGTACTGCAACGTCTTATGCCTGCTGGTCCTGAACCAGAAGCAACCACCGCCAGTGCACCAGGGTCTGCTGATATCTATCGAAGCAGCCGCCGCCTTCAAGGACTACCACCACAGTACGGCCCCTTGGCAAGTTCCGTGAGGACAATGTTTGCCAAATCCGCAACCCAAACCGAGCATGACCCACTCGCTAGCATACCCTGTGTCATCAACACGCCTCGCACACCCAACCCATTCCATGGTGATGCCGGTGAGGATGTCGAAAACTGGCTAGACCATTTCGACCGGGTCGCTGCCATCAACGTCTGGGACAATCGCCGTAAGTTGAAGAATGTGTATATCTCCCTCTTAGACGCGGCAAGAGTGTGGTATGAGAACCACGAAACTTCATTCACAAGTTGGCAGGAATTCTATCGGCAGCTTCGTGAGGCGTTCAGTAACCCCGAACGGAAAGAGAGAGCGGAGCAGGCACTTTCCTCGCGGTTTCAAATGCCGAACGAGAGCGTCGCCATGTTCATCGAAGAAATGTCGCGATTGTTTCGACGGGCTGACCCCCACATGCCAGAAAGCAAGAAAGTGCGCCTGCTAATGCGAGGCATAAAGGAGCAACTTTTCGCGGGCCTTGTGCGCAACCCTCCTACGACAGTGTCCGAGTTCATACGTGAGGCCACAATTATGGAGCGCATGCTTCGGCAGCGGGTGTCGCAGTATGAGCGTCAGACGGCCATGTCCGCTGCGTGCTCGCTTGTACCAGGAGGTGATAACAGGGAGGTCTTCACAGAACTCATACGGCAAGTTGTACGCGAAGAACTTCGGAAATTTCATGCAGCGTCTCCTCCCAGTAGTGCTGCTCTTACGGACGTCGTTCGTAACGAAATCAGGCAGTTCGTTCACTCCTCACCACCATCGCAAGTCGAAGCTCCCATGCTTTCCTACGCGGATGCCCTACGCGTCTCTACGCCATCGACGGCACATTTCGCTCATCCACCAGCTGGGACTCCCAGACGCTTTCCAAGTCCAGCCAACGCCTGCCTTCTCAGGCCGATTTTGGTCCTGGCCCGCGGAAATCCAACATCTGGCGTGCACCCGACAATCGTCCTTTGTGCTACCATTGTGGTGAAGTTGGACACATTTACCGCGACGGTTAATACCAACGAATAGGCCTACGCGGATTCCACCCAGATGCACGTTGCCCACGCTATGGTGAACGCCCACAAGAAATTGCGGATTATTTGGAAGGTAGTCATCACGCTCCTGTCCCGCTGGGACGACAGTCACGGTCACCATCACCCCGTCCGTCCACATCAACGCACCGCGCCCGACCCACATTTGGGTCCCCTGGTGTCAGTGGCGCAAGCCCACGCCGGGGAAACTGAAAACGGCGACCTCCGGAGGTGAGGCCACTGTCACGCGAACTGACAAATACCCTCCGCCGCTGCCTTATGACGTGCCGTTAAAGCCTGTTTGTGAAACCGCCAACAGAACGTCCGCTGCTATTACCGTTTCCGTCGACTGTTATCCGGTGACTGCGCTTGTCGACACGGGAGCTGATTACTCGGTGATGAGTGCTTCATTGGCCACCCGTCTACACAAGGTGCTGACAACGTGGGACGGCCCTCAACTAATCACCGCGGGAGGACACCTCGTATCCCCTATAGGAAGGTGCACCGCTAGGCTTGAGATTTGTGCGTCGGCTTTTGTAGCATCAATCCTTGTACTGCCCAATTGTTCTCGGCCGGTCAGTTTGGGCATGAACTTTCTGCAAGAGTATGGAGCGATAATTATTCTGCGCGATTTGTTCGTCAGTTTTGTTAACTGCGTTTCTCCAGATTCCGACATTGAGAACAAACATCGTGGCGTGGCCTTACGCGTAGTCGATGATTGTGTCACGTTGCCACCTCGCAGTAGTATCTTCGTGCTCGTTGAGTGTCCACAGGAGCAGTCTATTACGGGCATCGCCGAAAGTAACCTGACGTTATTGCTTGATCGGGAAGTGGCCATTGCCCAAAGTGTCGTTCAACTCCAAAATGGCCAGACTACGGTTTTAGTTACGTACTTCGGTGGCGAACACAGGCATTTTGCGAAACGCACAACCATAGCTTACTTAGAGGCATTGGATGATTTGGACGCTTTCTCTTTGATTGCGACGATCTCTACTGAGAACAGCTGCGATACTGACGTGACTAGTCGCCTCAACGTCAATCGCCAGTTAGAAGAACCTAAGAGGGCAAAGCTCCTCAGTCTCTTCTCATCCTTTAGTGACTGTTTTGCCACTACTTCGAAAGTCCGACAGACTCCTCTAATGAAGCACAGAATTATCACTGAGACCAACGTGACCCCCGTGCGCCAATATGCTTACCGCGTGTCGCAGAAGGAGCAAGATGCTATCCGTCATCAAGTGAAACAAATGCTCGACGACGACGTAATTGAACCATCGACTAGTCCTTGGGCGCCACCAGTTGTTCTGGTTAAAAATAAAGGTGGTTCATTACTATTCTGCGTCGACTACCGCAAAACTGAACAAAATAACAAAAAAGACGTATATCCTCTTCCTCGTATTGATG